>NW_027137583.1:9175-16178 GCF_001692895.1 Cenococcum geophilum 1.58 | reverse complement strand
GAGAAAATAGATAAAGACGGCATAAGACGGCAAGGATCTCATCTTTTTCGCGAGATTTTCCATCTAAAAATTGCATCAAAACGTATATTCTTTATTCTCTTTGGTATATCGAATGATCGAACTTTCAATCGATGGTTAATGGGGGTATGCTGACAAATTAAGACATGGGATAAGGAAGAGGAACGATTTCTTTACCCATCCCTTAATCATTAATCATCCATGAGAGGGGTTTTCATTGGATGAATTAGGATCTAAATGCGAGATCTTTGCCCATAAAATATTCCCGCTTGGAGCAATGTATTTGGGTGAGGATATCCTTTTTAAAAGTGCTCCAACAGAACATTATCCCATATTTGTGGTTTAAGGCGGATATGTGGAATATAAATTATTGCACGATTTCATGTGCCCGGCCGGGGAAGGGGAATAGGGGATGATATCGATGATGGGATCCGTCACGTAGCAGACGCCATGCGGACGCCACCACGGGGACGCCATGCGGACGGCCCAGGGAGGTATATCAAATTTAATGTATATCCGCCCGCTCGGTCTGCACCTGGCCAACGTCATCTCCTAGCCAGACGAGTACGGTCTGTCTGACCAGTATTAAGTAACTCCTACACAGAAGACGACGGTGCCGTCTAGTACAGAGTCTGAGCACCTCAGCAGACGAGGATCCGCCTGCTGCCACAACTACTACTCCAGCAGACGGGACGTACGACTTCTTGCCGCAACATCTACTCCTACCGGACGGGAACGCCGTCCTGCCCAACATCACACTCCAGCAGACGGACGGCTTCTTGCCCATAATACGACCTTCCAGCGAGACGGTACGTGGTCTGCCAACATCAACCTTTGCAGCAGACGGGACGTCGATCTGGTACCAAGTCACATCAAGCCATTGGGGTGCAGGTCCAGGCAGACGGGACCGCCGTCTGCTTCATCAACATTCTCCTAGGTCCCAACAGACGGGACGCCTGTGGCAGACAACCATCATCCTTCCTATTGTGCAGACGGACAGACGACCGTCTGACTGCAACAATCACCTACCATGCAGACGAGGACACCGTCTGGCGCCAAACACCTACCTTTAAGACAATTGGCTTGGTAGGTGGTTTTTATTGCTTTTTGGTTGTTTGGGTGTGTTGTGTGATTTTTGGTGTTGGATTTGTTTTTATTTTTGTACACACGCGAGCGCAGAGCGACGTCAGGAATATTGCCACTGCACAAGAAATCCAACATAATAGTTGGCCGCCGCCGGGGAACGCTGCTTTGACTGCCTCCTCGTTTCCCCCCCGCTGGCCTCGAAACCGGATAACAAGGATATGTCCATCTATGTACTTACCACGAAAATCTATTTGACCACGTCCGGCGTTGTCAAATAAGCACGTACCAGGGATCTTGATCTCGATCGGACAGAGGAGTATGTACCGGTTTAAGAGAACTCGTCGATAGGCATGTGACGGCATCCATCCTCTCTGAAGCCCATAAAATGATAGAATCATCAACATGGACGTTAACCATAGAGAAAAACGAATTTCCTAAAGAACAGAAAAAAGAGGCGAGAGATATCATTTTTGATATCTGCGGTTTAGACCAGACACCTAGCACAGAAAAATGTGATTGACTCTGGACGTAGGTATGGAACAATCAGAGAACATAACTGAAAATTACTCTGAAACATGAAATAATGATAGTCGAGAGATTATCTATTTTTTGGTGTTTTTTATATTGATAGTCTCCAGGTTTAGACAGAGCACTAGCACAGAATATTTGGAGTCTGACTCAGGGAGATGTGACCAATCAGGAACAATAGGAATATCATTTCCAGTTAGTGTAAGAGATAGTAAATCTTCGAGCGGGAGGAGAGGATACTTTTCTATCTACTCACTTTTGGCCTGGAGTAGATTTAATCTTGGGTTTACGCATGTCAATAGAAGAGAGAAACTTCCATTTCGTACTGATATCGTGGTGGATATAAGTGTATTTGAGACCTTTTGAGGCTTTTAATATGAGAGGAGCATTTCAGTCATTCTCTTATAATAGAGAAAGTGTAAATTCAAGATCTGTATAGCTGCGATGCAGTGACCTGTAATGATGAACGTCAAACTACGTGGTATCGTAACCAATTGTAACAAGGTGCATATCTCTTTTCCAATAGATTTCCAATCCAGGCTATAAGCAGACTTATATCAGCGTGATTCGGAGAGATACGAACTTATGCGACGGAATAAAGGTATGAATGATCATTCTTCATTTTGAGGTTGTGATCTTCTTGTATGCCTTTGGAATCATTCTCATTTTTCAGTCTCGAAGCTCCTCATTGAGTTACATAGCGTCTCTCTCTCTCCACCCTTCCCCTTGCTCGTGCACTGGAAAGAAATCTGGAGAGAGCGTCTTTTCTATTTATAGAAAGCCATGCCACGTTCGTGGTATGTGATGCCTCACGTTAGATTCTCGAAGTATAATGAAGTAAGATGATTCATGAACATCCTGTAGAAAACGGGAATAAGTATTTGAAAGGAGCATAATTATTCCTGGCAATAGAGGATGATCCTATGTAGTGGTTGTGCTTACATATCAGAATATCGAGACGAGTTTATTGGGACAAGAATATAAGTAGATATCATAAGTAATGTATAGATCGGGAAATATCGGACTTCAATCTGGATAGGAGATCTCTAAGTAAAAATACCACAACAAAACCTCTGTTGTTTCTCTCTTCCGTCAGGATACGATCGATTTATGTAATAGGCATTCATCAGCAGTCTTAAACAATAGAAAAACGTTCTCGAAAACCATAGGTACTCAATAACCGAACCATAAGGTTATATATATGTCCTTCTTCTTGGAGCTCTCGACAGGGAGAAAGAGAGGAGCGGGTTATTTTATTCTACGTATCTTCTTCTTCTGTCTCCGCCTTTCGTTTGCGCTAGGTTTGAGTAGTCTGTACTGTACTGTAATATGATTTTCCTGGGTTCTGAAAGATATATAGAACCGGTATTGGTGTCGAGAGAGAGAGAGTTCGTTTGTTTTAATATATAATATCCAGCCGCCAAGTGTATTGTTGAGAGGGAGGATGAGTGAAAGATTTGAGATGATTGAGTGATATTCTTTAAAGTACTCGCTTCTCTTTAATTGTCTCGTATTTTCTATTTTTTTGGCCACTCATCTCCTTTTATCGTGGATTGAGAGAATCAAGGAGTTATGGGCCATAAGGTCCCATTCAGCCATCATCAAAGTATTTCCGGATAGGACAGTTGATTGACGGTAGCTAATATTTCGAGTCTCTTGGTGGGGAGATCTCTTTAAAAAAGACAACCTTCTTCCTTAGTTTATGCGGTCTTGTTGTGGTCCTGAGTTGTGCCTGGTTTTTGAGTTAGGTGAATCGGAGCGATATATTTTTCCGTACATCCTTAATTCCAGAACTGTTCAATCTTATTAGCTTAACAAATAACTTTATCTTGATTTTCTTGTACCCGGAGAGCGGCATTTGCTTTTTTTCAAATACTCACACTAGCCTGCGATGGTATATGGACATTCGAGCGTACTAGATCACCACTTTCAATATGGAACAGATCATGGAGTGCTGTGAGGGGCAATGCGTTTTATTGTATTGAGGTTTTTATTTATAGTTTAAGTTTGGTCCGTGAATTAGTGTTTAACCTTATAATTGGATTTAATGTGTGGGATGGAATCCTTAATGATAATGATCGTTTAATCTTGTTGATATAGATTTAATTATCATGAGTGTTTATAATTAAGTCCCCCCATTATATTATCCCCAATTTTTAATTGATCGCGTATGAATGAAGAATAAATCCAATACTTGGCGTTAGCGGAGGGATATGTCGTAGTGATTCCATCAGTTTATGTTGTTTTAGGGTTACTTAACGATCTATAGAAAGTCGACACTTCGTGGAGGGTTCAATATATGCCGTGGAGTTGGTCTGCGACCAATTATCCGATATTGTATAGTCATGGGTCTGATAGATTAAATTATTCCGCAATTATTTGATTCGATATTATATCATTTGTTTTCTTATTAGCAGTTGTATATTTATCCTGGTGTACAGTTTGTCGAAGGATTTAGCGTGTTTAGTGTGTGATAATACTCACCCCTGTTTTTTTTAATTTTAAACTATTTGTTATGGTCTTTGTACATACGGTTCTATGTTCTTATGTACATCCAGGATTTTCGTGTGATTTTCTTGGTGTAAACTAGACCATAGTAAGCAAAATATCAGGACAAAACACCAATAGGCTAGGACTCCCCTAGTATTTAAAAACGGGCCGGAGTGTCCACTTAGCTACTAGTACATGTTAAGCTGCCTAGGAAGGATTCATGTATATAGAACTATAGCGCCATAGCCTAGAGGCTGCATGCGCAGTATTGTACGTAGTATAATACAATGGATATAAAAAAAAAAAAAACAATAGGCAAGCCTTGCCAGCATACCACCCCTCTTTGCATTAATTGTAAAGAAAAACACTTTGCTAATAGTAAAGACTGCAAGACTCTTAAAGCTGCTAAACTAGTACGCGAAGAAGATTCTATAGAAGAATAAAAACAGATAGGATTCTAGAAGGAGGCAACTCCTACTAGGCTCTTAAAAAGATATTAGAGAGCAAAAGGACAGGGATAGGGGTTAGGATTTCTTACAGTCTTTCTTACCATTTTCTCATTCCCTAGTAGTTGTAGTATCTTAGTATTTTACTAGGAAACTATAAACTCCTAATTTAGGGGTTTATAAACTACTAGGACATAGCTACTAGTACATATTAAGCTGCCTAGAAAGGATTTATGTATATAGAACTATAGCGCCATAGCCTAAGGCTGCATGCGCAGTATTGTACGTAGTATAATACAATGGATAAAAAAAAAAAAAGGACAACAGGGTGAACGATGTAGTGAAGTAAGTGAAGTAGATGAACTTGATGCAATTGATGATGTCTATCTGCGGGGGATCGAGTCTCTATATACCTGGAAGACCCTAGTTCCGGAACGTCTACGTTCCGTCTCGTATTCTAATACGTTACCTAATACACTAGGTAATACGTTACCTGACACACTAGGTGATACATTACCTGATACACTAGGTGATACGTTACCTAATATACAAGGTGATACGTTACCTAATACACTGGCTGATACCATCTAATACACTAGTTGATACACTAGCTGATACACTAGTTGATACACTAGCTGATACCATCTAATACACCGCGTAAAGCCGTAGGGTTCTTCCAGGGTGTTCTTATGTAATGCTTACATAAGCAACATTAGAGATCATCATTGACACGCCCCCATAAACAATATATTGTATTGCAATATTTTGTTTATTAATTCTATTCATTAATTTTGTTCATTGATTTTATTTATTAATTTTATATATTAGGTGACCCAAAAAGTAAGTTAAGCAGCCTCAATAAAAACCTTAGCCTATAGCCAAAACCCAGTGGGAATAAAAGGTCCAATTAGGAAGGAAAAGAGTGTCTGCTGATTTTATTCATCGATTTTATTTATCGATTTTATTTATCCATTGGTAGCAAGTTCATTTGCCTAACCAGATTCTTAAAAGTAGGTCCACTTAGTGCTTTGGTAAGCATATCAGCTAGCTATTCTGTCGTACTTATATGGCTTAGCTGTATTATATTGTTTGTTACGTGTTCTCGCACAAAGTGGTATTATATATCAATATGCTTGGTCTTGGCATAATGTTCTGGATTATTCGCCAATTTAATTGCTAATAGGCTGTCTGTGAACAAATGGAATTTTTCTTTGTTTTCTATATTAAGCTGTTTGATAACGCTTATTAAATATAGATATTCCTTTACAGCCTCTTTTAGGGCCATATATTCAGCTTCACAGCTAGATAGAGCAACTGTTTTTTTTGAAGCAGTGTTTGATGAACGTACGGGTCTTCACATAATTTTACGATTGTTATTATAAATTGGCAATGATATATTAACTGACTGCCCTGTTTTATTCTTGATATTATCCTGAAATTTTGTAACGCAAATGCAGTATCGATTTTTATATCCTGTGTTGTTCTGCGATGTATATACTCATGCTTGTTGATCTTATCCACAATGTTACGATCGTTGAGTTTTAATTCCTGTTTGGGAGAGATGTGAATGTTGATGAGTTCGAATAGTACGGATTTTTGGTTTTGTAATGATTCTTATTACTATTTTGGTGGATCGTTATGGTTTGGATATTTTTTGCGTTTCTGAAGAATAGGATTAGTAGACGTATGCTTTAGGTCGTCATTATGTTTTTGTATTTTTATTGTTTGATCGTAATAGATTATAGACGGGTACATCTTTTACTTATTGTGATCCATAAAGCAAGATTTATATAGTTTTTATTTATTTATTTTAGTAGTTTGTGTTTGATCCATTTCTGGATCTTAATTATAACCTGGTCAAGGATAAAGGATATCCATACCTGTTTTCTTACAAGGATGCACTAGGCGTTTTTTATTCTCCATAGTTTTAATTTGATTTACTCTTATGTGGGGGGCTTATATAGTAATAATTTTTCCAAATCCATTGTTTTGAAATTTTAGGTTTCAATAGAGGTGTGGGACCTTTGAATAACCAGAGATTTTTCACCTGTTTCCTTTATTGATCTGTGTCCCGGAGAAGGATGTGATTTTCTCATATTTTGTCATAGTTGTGTCTTCATCCTTACTAGGTATTATATGAACAGATGTTTCTTGCCTGATCCGGACTGTATCGGATGGTTGCATTTATGGACGCGATCTAAATACAATTTAGGTTTTATTTTTATGTCAATTGGTCGTGATTTAGTTTAAAACCTTTATGGATTTAATGTGTGGGGATGGAATCCTTAAATGGATAAGACCCTGTGTTAGTCTTGGGAATGTAAAAATCCAATGACGCTAAGTCTAACCCCCGCCACTATATTATCCAGCTTTTAGTTGATCGCGTATGATGAAGAGTAAACCATCTTCGGGATATTCGTCCCGTTCAGTTAATG
>NW_027137583.1:0-9150 GCF_001692895.1 Cenococcum geophilum 1.58 | reverse complement strand
GTATCGGATGTTGCATTTATGGACGCGATCTAAATACAGTTTAGGTTTAATTTTATGTAATGGTCCGTGATTTAGTTAAACCTTTATGGATTTTAATGTGGGGATGGAATCCTTAATGGATAAGACCTGTTAGTCTTGGAATGTAAAATCCAATGACGCTAAGTCTAACCCCCCCACTATATTATCCAGCTTTAGTTGATCGCCGTATGATGAAGAGTAAACCATCTTCGGGATATTCGTCCCGTTCAGTTAATGTTTTTGTCAACGAGAATAGATCGACACTTCGACTTATATACCGGGATTTTCTCCGACATTTCCTTATAGATATAAATTATTCGCAAAGTTTGTCGAATTATATCTTTTTGTTTCTTTTTAAGGTAAACAAGTGTCTGTCGATAATCGTTAATTAACCGCCTTATTAGGTCTTGTAATACGGTCTGGTCTATAAACTATATATTATGGTGAAACACGCTCTTTGTGCATTGTTTGTTATATTATGTCGATTCGGTATATTCATGCTGTCTTATCGATCGACTATACGAATGTTGTCGTGATTCACCTGGATGAAAATTCTTAGACCAATCCGTTCAAAAGAAACTATGTAGCTGACACGGTAGACATAATACAATATATGACACGATGCACTTTCATATGTTACCCAGATACTTATTCTTGTAGTCATCTGGGGCGCCTAACAACAACAACAACGAATAAGAAAGGACCTGGAGCCGATAAGACGGTCAACCTAAAACCGAATTACAACACCAAAATAACTCCGTTAAGATAACGAAAAACGACCAGTGGATTACAACTTAGTTACCTTTATATATAGTAACAAAAATATAGATTCGACACTATCCGAAATATTATATCATAAGTCGTTGAAATTATGTAAACAAATACCCGTTTATAAAGTCGAACAGTCGAACTAACTAGAGATTAACAACGAAAAACATTAACTAACGGAACGAATTATCCCGAAGATGGTTGACCTTGCTTCAGTCGCCGGAAATACGCCACATATCAACCTAAAGCTCGATAAACATAGTGAGGGGGTCACAATTAGTCGATCACAGAATCTACCAGTCCAAGACGAACCATATCGGTCACATATCCATGAAGCATAGTGGAATCACATTGTCCATCCCCACATAGGAATCACAAAGGCCATTAAACTAAATCTACGGATGCACATTACAATAAAATAAACTCTAAACTGGATTTAGATCGCCGTGCCCATAAAACATGCAACATCCGATACAGTCCGATCAGAAACATCTGGTCATATAATCCGATGCAAGGGGTTGACAGAACAACGAGACAAGAACATAGAAATCCTACAGGTACAAGACCATAAGAAAAGGTAAAAATACGGTATTAAGGTCCCCATCTATGACACCAAATCTAAACAAATAATTTGGAATATTTATAGAACCCACAATAAGAAAAATCAAATTAAATATTGGAATAAAACGCAAGATCATAAAAGTTGACTTTATCTTTGACCAGGGTTTAAATAATTAAGATCCAGAAATATCAAAACAAAATCAAAATAAAAATAATTATAAATCTGGTTTATATCATCTAGCTAAGATGTACCGTCTAATATATTACGGATCCTAATAAAACTTATGACAGGACTAGACGGTTATTCTATCCTATTTTAAGAAGAAAAAATTCCAATAAACGATCCACCAAGTATGGTAACAGAATAATTAACAAAATCCGGATATTTCCGAATATAAAATTAAATTATTGGAATAAACATAATGTCATTGTGGAAGCATCAAAAGATGTATATCGCACGAAACAGAATAATCGTACGCATTTCGTAAAAATTTCAGCGATAATATGATGAAAGTTAATATCAATCGACAATTTATATCATCGTAAATATGTTAAGACCTCAGGCCTAGTCTTTGTAGACAAGTATATTAGGCTTCCTACTTCTTGTTGATACTGTTTTATATCTTTAGGAGAGGCCTGTTCTGTATTCTTTTCCATTTTTAAGCCAATAATTCCAGGGGTAGATACTGGATTTAGATTTTGTTTATTAAACCTTTATAAAATATCTTGGGTGTATTTCTTTTAGTTTAATTTTATAACCTTATTTTTGCGATCTCTAGTAATTTCCATACCTAGGAAATAGGAAACTGGTCCCAAATTTATTAATTCTAGGTCTTTACCTAGTTTTGTTTAGATTTTATTTATTTATTTAATATTTAGACCAAATACTAGTAGATCGTCTACATGGCAGATTATTATAATGCCTAGTGTATTATTTTTGAATACTGCCTGATCTGCAAAGATAGGATAAAATTCTTCTTTTTTAAGGTTATTTGCTAGGTGGTTATACCATATTCTTAGTAATTGTTTTAGGCCATATAAAGCTTTATTTAATTTATATACCTTATTTAGTATTACAGTAACACCTTCTAGTTGTTCTACATATAGCTCTTTGTCTATATTAGCATGCGTAAACGCATTTTTAAAGTCCTATTATACTATTTCCCAATTATAGTAAGCTGTTAAATATAGTAGCATTTTATACACTTCTGGGCAGCAAGTATTTGCGAAGGTTTCTGTCAATGATGATCTCTGATGTTGCTTATGTAAGCATTACATAAGAACACCCTGGAAGAACCCTACGGCTTTACGCGGTGTATTAGATGGTATCAGCTAGTGTATCAGCTAGTGTATTAGATGGTATCAGCCAGTATATCAGCTAGTGTATTAGGTAACGTATCACCTAGTGTATCAGGTATCGTATCACCTAGTGTGTCAGGTAACGTATTACCTAGCGTATTAGGTAACGTATTAGAATACGAGGCGGAACGTAGACGTTCCGGAACTAGGGTCTTCCAGGTATATGGAGGCTCGGTCCTCCGTGGGTGGGCGTTATTGATTGCATCGGGTTCATCCGCTTTGCTTGCTTCGCTGCATCGCTCGCCCTGTCGTCCTCCGACCTCCGCTTACGCAAATTAACAGGTTATAAGCCCGGCTGCTCTAACCTTAACCAAATCTCGATTAATTTTCGACTAAAACTCCAAAATCTGAACTCGACCAAATATCAATTAATTGTTGACCAATTTTTTGATTAAATCTGAACTATATCTTGAGTCAATTTCATCTCTATTTTACTCTCACTTGAATTTTATTTTAGTTAAATCTTGATCGAATCTTGATTGAATCTTGAGTATATTATTTGGTTTATCTATTCTTTTGATTGTATCTATTTGTTCAAATCCTATTATTCGATTTTATTTAAATCCTATTATTTAATTCTATTTATTTATTCGTAGATAAAATGTTAGATAAAATCTTAATTGAAAAGCTTATTGGGCAATCTAACTACGAAGTCTGGAGCCGTTGGGTCCAATTACTTCTCGTAAAAGGATCGCTTAGTGATGCTATAGAAGAAGGAGTTACCCTAAAAGGGGAAAACGACAAAAAAGCCTTAGCCAATATAAGGCTGATAATTGAGGATGGACCTCTCTTGTATATACGGTATTCTAAAACAGCTCTGGAAGCATGGAAACTGTTAAAAAATCTCTACAGCCTAAAAGGGTTTAGCTTGGAATTCTTAATCTACAAAGAGTTTTTTGAGACCACCTTATCTAAATACTCTTCTATGGAGGAGTATTTAAATAAAGTAAAGTAACTTACCGACCAATTGAAAGCCAAAGGCATAGAATTGCTAAATTAGGTGATTATTGCTTGGGTTTTAAATAACCTAACCAGTCCTTACGAGGGATTTGTTATAATGGTTACCCAACCTTATAGAACCAATTCTAGTACTATTAACTTAGAAAACCTGTTTTCTAACTTGTTGGACGAATCTAGAAGACAGGTATCTAAAGATTAGGAAATAGCCTTGGTTATAGGGTCTAGACGACCTAGGACCAATTAGATAAATTAAATACATAAAAATAAGTACTNTAAGAAGTGTAGAACAACTACGCATTCTATAAAGGACTGTTTTTATCTATTTCCTAAAAAGGCCCCAAAAGGCTTTAAAACCAAGCACTATTATGAGCCAAAACCTTAAGAAGCTCTCGTGTCTATAAATACTAGTGATAACTATCCTAGTAATATAGAAGAAGACGATTTTAAAATTGATCTTGATCTACTGGATACCGATTAGGTACTTATTAACTAATAAAAAACCCCTGTTAATTTGCGGTAAGCGGAGGTCGGAGGACGACAGGGTAAACGATGTAGTGAAGTAAGTGAAGTGGATGAACTTGATGCAATTGATGATGTCTATCTACGGGGATTCGAGTCTCTATATACCTGGAAGACCCTAGTTCCGGAACGTCTACGTTCCGTCTCGTATTCTGATACGTTACCCTGATATACACTAGGTGATACGTTACCTGACACACACTAGGTGATACATTACCTGATACACTAGGTGATACGTTACCTGATACACTAGGTGATACGTTACCTGATACACTGGCTGATACACTGGCTGATACCATCTAATACACTAGTTGATACACTAGTTGATACACTAGCTGATACCATCTGATACACCGCGTAAAGCCATAGGGTTCTTCCAGGGTGTTCTTATATAATGCTTACATAAGCAACATCAGAGATCATCATTGACAACCCCAACCAAATTAAAAAGGAGCTAATTTTGTATTAGACTTAGGAGCTACTAAGCATCTAATAACTAAAAAGGAATACTTTACAAGCTTTAAAGATTCCTATGGAAAAATTGGTTGGGGAACCGATGCATTAATTAATTATATTGGAAACGGAAATGTTGAATTGGTAAATAAAGGAAACAAAATTGTACTAGAAAACTGCAGATATGTACCCAATTTTTAATATAATCTTATCTCTATTAGTAAGCTAGATCAGCTTGGCTATGAAATTGTAGTTAAGGGCGGTTAAGCCCATATTTATAAAAATAAATAACTACTTATCTTAGCTATGGGAAGAAACTCCCTGTACTATATAGATATAGTACAAAATAATCTGCCTAGTGAAAAGACTAAAAAAGTTAAAAGTAAGCAAATAAATTTAATTTGCTTGAACAAATAAATAAAATTAATTGAGCCAATAAATAAATTTAATTTGCTTGAATAAACAAATAAAATTAATTTGCTTAAACAAGCAAATTTAATTAAACTTTGGCACTAAAGAATTGGCTATATAAATCCTATTTTACTATAAAAGACTCTAGGTCTTTAGTTAAATATTCTATTTAACGAATGCGAAATTTGTATAGAATTAAAGCTAATAAGTCAGCGAAATAAAGAAATTATACCAAAAGCAAAAGTTTACCTAGAAAAGGTAGTAACTGACTTATGTGGACTAATATCCCCTGAAACTATAAATGGTGAAAGATATATTATTTTCTTCCTAGATTCAGCTACTAGATATTTAGAATTCAAATTACTGAAATCTAAATCAGAAGCCTATAAAGCTTTTATAGAATTTAAAAATCGGGCTGAAAATCTATTAAAAAGGAAAATACAATACCTGAAATCAGATTAGGGGGGTGAATTTGTAAATAAAAGGTTTAAAGGAGCCTGCTTTACATACGGTATTGCTTAGTAATATTTGGCTGCTTATACCTATAAACAAAATGGGTTAATAGAACGAATAAATAGAACAATACTAGAAAAGGTATGCTGTATTTTATTTACTACAAAACTACTAAAGAACCTTTGGGGGGAAGCAGTAAGTATAGCAGTTTACCTATACAATAGGACTCTATATAGTTAATTGCAATTCATGTTAATATGCGTAAGCGGAGGTCGGAGGACGACAGGGTGAACGATGTAGTGAAGTAAGTGAAGTGGATGAACTTGATGCAATTGATAATGTCTATCTGCGGGGGACCGAGTCTCTATATACCTGGAAGACCCTAGTTCCGGAACGTCTACGTTCCGTCTCGTATTCTGATACGTTACCTGATACACTAGCTGATACACTAGCTGATACCATCTGATACACTAGTTGATACACTAGCTGATATACTAGTTGATACACTAGCTGATACCATCTGATATACCGCGTAAAGCCGTAGGGTTCTTCCAGGGTGTTCTTATGTAATGCTTACATAAGCAATATTAGAGATCATTATTGACACGCCCCTATAAACAATATATTGTATTGCAATATTTTGTTTATTAATTTTGTTTATTGATTTTGTTTATTAATTTTATGTATTAAGTGACCCAAGAAGTAAGTTAAGCAGCCTTAATAAAAACCTTAGCCTATGGCTAAAACCCAGTGGGAATAAAAGGTCTAATTAGGAAGGAAAAGAGTGTCTGCTAATTGATTTTGTTTATCGATTTTGTTTATTAATTTTATTTATCCATTGGTAGCAAGTTTATCTGCCTGACTAAATTCTTAAAAGTAGGTCCACTTAGTGCTTTGGTAAGCATATCAGCTAGCTGTTCTTTCGTACTTATATGGCTTAGCTGTATTGTATTGTTTGTTACGTGTTCTCGCATAAAGTGGTATTGTATATTAATATGCTTGGTTTTAGTATGATGTTCTGGATTGTTCGCTAATTTAATTGCTGATAGGCTGTCTGTGAACAAATGGAATTTTTCTTTGTTTTCTATATTAAGCTATTTAATAACGCTTATTAAATATAGATATTCCTTTATAGCCTCTTTTAGGGCTATGTATTTAGCTTCACAGCTAGATAGAGCAACTGTTTTTTGTAATTGACTTGCCTAGCTTATAGGGCTTCTACCAAATGAGAAGTAGTATGTGCTAGTTGATTTTCGACCTATTATATCACCCCCCCAATTTGAATCGCAGTAACCTAAAATATAAGGTTCTAATTGTTTAGAATAGGTAATTCCTAAGGTAGGGGTGTAATTTAGGTATTTCCAAATTTGATTTAGTGCCTGGTAATGTATTTTATTTGGATTTNANATAAATCTAGCGCAGGTATTTACGTTGTAGGCTATGTCAGGCCTAGTCTTTATAGACAAGTATATTAGGCTTCCTACTTCTTGTTGATACTGTTTTATATCTTTAGGAGAGGCCTGTTCTGTATTCTTTTCTATTTTTAAGCTAATAATTCCAGGGGTAGATATTGGATTTAGATTTTGTTTATTAAACCTTTGTAAGATATTTTGGGTGTATTTCTTTTAGTTTAATTTTATAACCTTATTTTTATGGTCTCTAGTAATTTCTATACCTAGGAAATAGGAAACTAGTCCCAAATTTGTTAATTCTAGGTCTTTGCCTAGTTTTATTTGGATTTTATTAATTTGTTTAATATTTAGGCTAAATACTAGTAGATTGTCTACATGGCAGATTATTATAATGCCTAATGTATTATTTTTGAATACTGCCTGATCTGTAAAGATAGGATAAAATTCTTCTTTTTTAAGGTTATTTGCTAGGTGGTTATACTATATTCTTGGTAATTGTTTTAGGCCATATAGAGCTTTATTTAATTTATATACCTTATTTAGTATTACAGTAACACCTTCTAGTTGTTCTATATATAGCTCTTTGTCTATATTAGCGTGCGTAAACGCATTTTTAAAGTCCTATTATACTATTTCCTAATTATAGTAAGCTGCTAAATATAGTAGCATTTTATACACTTCTAGGCGGCAAGTATTTGTGAAGGTTTCTTTGTAATCTATGCCATATTGCTGACTAAAGCCTTTTACTACCCATCTAGCTTTATATTTAATTATTTAGTTATTTTAATCTATTTTAATCTTATACACCCATTAAGTTTTTAGAGCCTTTCTATTGGGTAGTAGATTAACAATATTCTAGGTCTTTTGTTTTTTAAGTTAATCAATTTCTACACCCATCGCTGTTTGCTAATTTAGCCAATTAGTTAATTTTATAGCTTCTCTATAGGACCTTGGTTTATTTTAATTAGTTTTTAAAAGAGCTAGTTCGTCTATATCATTATCCTCTGATTCACTAGATTAATTTATCCTTAATATTTGATTTTATCTGGTTTGATTTTATCTGACAGATTGGATAGATTAAGATTAATTTTGTTTAACAGATTGATTTTATTTAATAGCTCGATTTTGTTTATTTATCTATTTATCTCTTTTATTTAAATTAAACAGACTTTCTTTATTGACTTCTAAGTCGGCTTCTTTGCTAGTATTAAAATTATAAAACTAGTTTTTTAGTATTTTAATATCTCTAGCCTAAGTAAGCCTTTTTAAATCTATATTATATAATCTATAAAGATTACTTCCAAATCCAAGTAATATTGCCTTTTTAGCTCTAGGCTCTAGTTTTTTTAAGTCTTTTAGCTTTGTTTTTATAATACACAACTGATCTAAATACCTTAATATTTATAATATCTAGTTTTATATTATAAAGTGCTTTATAAGGCGTTTTGAATTGTAATTGACTATATAGAGTCCTATTATATAGGTAAACTGCTATACTTACTGCTTCCCCCTAAAGGTTCTTTGGTAGTTTTGCAGTGAATAAAATACAGCATACCTTTTCTAGTATTATTTAATTTATTCGTTCTATTAACCTATTTTATTTATAGGTATAAGCAGCCAAATATTGCTAAATAATACCGTATATAAAGCAGGCTCCTTTAAACCTTTTATTTACAAAATTACCCCCCTAATCTAATTTCAGGTATTATATTTTTCTTTTTAATAGATTTTTAGCTCAATTTTTAAATTCTATAAAAGCTTTATAGGCTTCTAATTTAGATTTTAGTAATTTAAATTCTAAATATCTAGTAGCTAAATCTAGGAAGAAAATAATATATCTTTCACCATTTATAGTTTTAGGGGATATTAGTCTATATAAGTTAGTTACTACCTTTTCTAGGTAAGCTTTTGCTTTTGGTATAATTTCTTTATTTCGCTGACTTATTAGCTTTAATTCTATACAAATTTCGCATTCGTTAAATAGAATATTTAACTAAAGACCTAGAGTCTTTTATAGTAAAATAGGATTTATATAGCCCATTCTTTAGTGCCAAAGTTTAATTTTGATTGTTTCTTTAAGTAAATTAATTTTATTTATTAGTGTTATTTTGCGTAAGCGGAGGTCGGAGGACGACAGGGTGAACGATGTAGTGAAGTAAGTGAAGTGGATGAACTTGATGCAATTGATGATGTCTATCTACGGGGGATCGAGTCTCTATATACCTGGAAGACCCTA